>NW_026057580.1:46155181-46182139 GCF_023721935.1 Panthera uncia
AGGAGGAGGAAGGAGAAGAAGGAGGAAGAGGAGGGAGAAGAAGGAGGAGGAGGAGGGAGAAGAAAGAGGAGGAGGAGGAGGGAGAAGAAGGAGGAGGAAGAGGGAGAAGAAGGAGGAGGAGGAGGGAGAAGAAGGAGGAAGAGGAGGGAGAAGAAGGAGGAGGAGGAGGAAGGAGAAGGAGGAGGAGGAGAAGGAGAAGAAGAACAAAGAGGAGGAGCGGGGAGGAGGAGTGGTGGTGGAAATGTTGGTGATGAGGTGATCAATACGGAGGGAGATGAGGGTGAATTTTGATAGGATAGGAAGCAAAGGTGCAAAAAACATACAGAGATGGAGTAGACAAAGCAGACCTAGGTCCACACCAACCTTCAAAACACTGAAGAAAGCCCTCTCTCTAGGAAACAAGTCAGCATTGATAGCTAAAGAGATCATTGCGAAGTTTTAGCATCCAGATGTTACATGCATATAGAAATATATCTACTTCCAGGAGAGAAGGTTACTTTATCAGCATTTTTTCCCTCTGCACTGCCGCCCCTCCAAGTAACATTTAGATATATTACTTGTATTGTTTCTCCTCACAGACTCAAACTGACTCAGATGAAGGAAGCTATCTAGAACACCACTATCAGTGAGGCTTTTGATTCAAGTTAACCAAATGCATTTTGGCATAGGAGAAGACAGGTGGATATTATTTCTTCCTAGAGGATTTTTTTTCTTGCTTCTGTTTTATCTAGCAGAGCTGTTATTTCCCCCCTTAGTCTCTGTCTTCTGAGCATCTTCTTCCCATACATCATATTCTACTTGGTATTTAAAGAGACCACACATTGAGGTCCACACATTGAAAATCAGAAATAAACTAAGAATACATGAGAAATCAATATAAGGCCTGCAAACTTAACCAGATGTCTAATAAACTCCATACTAAAAACTAGACCATAAAAGATTGGATTCTTCATCAGATTTTCCCTCTCTGACACCTCAACTGATATGCTGGAGCATTCATTCTGGGTAATTAGAACCAGAGCATTTGGAATATAATTTTTCTCTCTCTGTTCCAATTCTCATCTTCATTTTTGTATGAATATTTGCAGCCCATCTGTTTACTTTCTTTGATGAATTATTGAGAATTATGTGACTAATTACTGCTCCCTTTTCCAGCCTTAAAATAGCCAGTCAAGGGTCCTGAGAAAAAAAAAGAGAATCATTGCAGATTTGTGTTTGAGATCATTCCTTTCAGAGTCTCTGAATAACAGATTCCTGGGTGGGGGGCGGGGGGTGGTGAGGCTAGAAGCAGGAAGTACAGGTAGGAGGCTGTGGTGACCCAGATAAAGCTGATGAACTGTGGAGACACAACAGTAAAGTAAGGATGGGGAAGATAGGAAAGGCATTAAAAATTAGATTTAGCAATTGACTGAATATCTGGTTAAAGGAAACAGAGAATCTGGAGGAAGAGCAAGTTTGGGAACAAAAATAAAGATCTCATTCTCAAGCAAGTTGAGTTTGTGGTCCTCGTTGATGAATCAGATACAAAGGTCCAGCAGAGAGTTGTTATTAACATGAAGCTCCTGGGAAAATCTGTGGAGGAATTACAGACTAAGTCATCAGTAGCCTGCAGGTGTCTGGGATGATGAGAGTAGCTGAGATGACTCAAGGGGAGCTCGCAGTGTGAGCAAGTAGTAGCTCAAGGACAGAACTCTGAGCAAGAAAGATTTAAGAGGGAGGAAGGAACAAGGTGCCTCAGCATGATAATGTGCCAGCTACAGTCTATTAATATTCAGGACTGGTTTCACTCTTCTAAGCTGTACTGCAGGGGCTGAAAGTCTAGAAACTACATCTCTCCAATTCCCTGGACAGTAATGTTTCATTTAGATTCTGTAAATAGAAGGCACTTACAGGCGAATTAGAAGGCAGAGAAGATGTGGTTCCCTGAGGGCATGTACACGAGCATCAGTAGGTAGTGGTCTTGGAGATCTACCAGAAGCTTCTACCAATGTCTTCAAATTATGCATTTCACTCTGCAGGCAGCTGACTTTTTGGCTGTATTTTACTACAACTCCGTAAAGCTAGTAGCAGCTTCTTTAATCTGCTCCCCAAAGTGAATGCCTCTAATACCCTATATTAAATCTCTTCCTGCTCAAAATACTCACAACACAGTCTGTCTTCATGAGCAAACCTTTGCTAATATAGAAAGTATAGTGTCATAAAGGTATAGAAAAAGCAGATTGAGAGTATGTAATATGTGGAAAAAAAGTAGAGACAAGCGTATATGCACACTTTAAGGGGTTAAAAATACCCTTATGAGAGAGAGAGGCAACATATCAGATGACAGGTCAAAGGGGAGATAGGTCAAAATCATGAATGAATGTGAGTGTGTGTGTTTTATGACAAGATAGACCTGAGTGTATTTATAAACTGAGGCAAGAGTCAGCACAAAGAGAGGAGATGAAGATATATGAAAGAGTAACCATGACAAATGAAATCAGATCCTGAAAAGAGGAAAACTGAGAGGGGATATTCTATTCTCCCAGGACCTTGGCAAGAAAGAGTATGAACCAAGAAGTGAAAAGAGGTTGCATTTGTCTCGATGAAGTAGGTTCCAAGTGCAGAGAACATCTGGGTTTGGCCACCCAGCAGCCATATCACCTTCTTTCAGTAACCAAACCCTGATTTCCCTTGGAGAGCCACTCTTTCCCTTCTAAACTCTGTGACTCTGGGGTGGAGCTCACCATCCAGTCCTGACCAAAATGGAACATCACATTCCACCATTTTTAGGAACTGGTTAGGCCTGTGTGGCAACTGGAGCTAATAGCACGTGATGGGATATTTGTTGAGGCTTCTGGTTAAGAGGCAGGTAAACTTTCCCACCAGCGCTTCAAGCAGAGAGGATATGAGTTATCTTGTTTCCGTGGGGGGAAGAGCCTCTCTGAGAATGGGGATAAACAAGAAGGAATGGACTAAGGGGGAAGACTGAGAAAAACCACATCCTAGTGCTATAGATCAAGGCTCTGTTCTGAGCTTCATTTGAAGCTAGGTCTTTTCTTGGACTTTTCAGTTAATTTAACCAATAAATTGTAGTTTTGCTTAGGCTAGTTTGGGCTGGGTTTTCTCTCACTTGCTAAGAGTCCTAAACCATGGAGTGAGGCTGTCTGCTGAAACTGAAGGAGGATGGATATATGTTTAAAAAAAAAAAAAAAAACGAGGGGGGCAGACTGATAGCATAAACAGCAAAGGGAAGGATCTTAACCAATAATCACCCAGTTAGGCCATAAAACATAGTTCAGTTTGGCTGAACTCAACCATACTAATGTCAAGCCCAAGTCAATAATTTGGTTTTTTAATGTTCTCTGTGGCAACTAAAGGAACTGATTTTTTTCATCACTTGCAATTGCCTTTGTGAAGTATGGACCGCCTTTGGCTGGGCTCATATGACACCTAACATCTGGATGAAAATTGAAAAATGTGATGTCAGCCATGTGTTTTGTCAAACACAATTACAAACCCCTGGGTAGTTAGAAAATATCTAATAATTGTTTCAGATTTCATCTGAATCATGTGTACACGGCATTTGTGACTCCAAACTTTCACAGAGTGAAGGAACATAATCTCTGCACCCACCATTCCTCTGTTTTACAAGTCAGCCCCCAGCCCAAATGTGATGTCAGCTTTCCCCCACTTAATATTTCCCCCGTGTGGTGTTTCCTCAATGCAAATGCATCAAAATTTCAACTCCATGAGCAACTGTTCATGCTGGAGTCATAGGTCTTCTATTTCAACTTTGTATTGCACAAATGGCAGTAGAATTTAGGGCATTAGAGTTGGAAGGTGAATGTGGCTCTGGAAAGGCAAAACCAAATCTTTTATTTTACCAAGAATGAAGCTGATGTTTAGGAAGGTTAAATGATTTGTGTGAGGTCCCACTGCTAGTTAGTGACTGAGCTAAGACTTGAACCCATGGCTTGTGACTGCTACCACTATACCATACAGCCTCTATTTGTCAGAACCTATAAATTTTGGTCACATTATTATTTTAAAAAAAAATTTTTTTTAACGTTTATTTATTTTTGAGACAGAGAGAGACAGAGCATGAACAGGGGAGGGTCAGAGAGAGGGAGACACAGAATCTGAAACAGGCTCCAGGCTCTGAGCTGTCAGCACAGAGCCCAACGCGGGGCTCGAACTCACGGACTGCGAGATCGTGACCTGAGCCGAAGTCGGCCGCTTAACTGACTGAGCCACCCAGGCGCCCCGGTCACATTATTATTTTGCAGGAAGGTGTACTTTGTGGCTATGAACATATTTAGTTCCCAAAATATAGCTGCCCAAAATAGTATCAGTCATCCCTAAAATGCCTCCTTCTAAACATCCAAAAAAGTTGAGTCTTTAGAAATATCAAAAGTTTCTCTACATTATTAAATAGCTAAGCACCATAGCTATCATCTGTCTACCCATAATTCCTGGATTTATTGTTCAAATATTTAATGCCAACTCACGTGGCCACTACATTTAAAGGGAATTTTACATGAATTATCTCATACGTGTGATTCTCTTTTTATGTTTCTGTAACAATTTTATGTTTTTTCTATTACCTTGTGGAATGGAATGTGATATAACAATCACATTCATGCAATATGATCTCATTTGCAATAGACAGGTCAGGCTTATCTTTATTTTATATAAATATATTAAAAAGGGAGTTTAAATCTCTGTCTTCTGAAGTAAGTCTCCATGCAGTCTGAGAGCACAAGGCCATTTGTTCAAGCCTTAGACTTCTTGCTCATTAATTCATTCAATTAGAATTGTGATATGACCAAAT
Organism: Panthera uncia; assembly: GCF_023721935.1. Lineage (NCBI taxonomy): Eukaryota > Metazoa > Chordata > Mammalia > Carnivora > Felidae > Panthera > Panthera uncia. The sequence continues at coordinate 46,159,992 of NW_026057580.1, forward strand.
GTTCTATAACAAAATTTTCATTACTATGCTTAATCATTGCCATCAGATGGAATGTTATAAATTCACATAAACATGGTTCTAAGCTAAGTACTGTACAAATAAGCTAAATATATATTAAATATAATATTATATGTACAATATACATAATATACTTAATATAATATTAAATCAGTAGTGGCAAGAATATTGTGGCACGGTGACATTTAACGTGAACTTCAAATTTAATACTAAGAATTTTCAACCTGAAAGTTGAGAGAACTGGTTAAAATCCTAAATTTACCATTTATTACCTATGTCATGAGAAGCATGTCACTTTTAGTCTCCCTAAGCTTCATTTCAGAAAAAGCTGCCTATATTACTAAAATTAGGTTTAGATGTGAGTGATAGAAAACCAAAAGTGACAGTGATTTCAAAAAGATAGACATTTATTTCATTTACTTAGAAGAGAAATCTGGAGGTGAACAATCCTGGGCTGGTATGGTACCCTATGAGAATGTGCTCACAGACCTCCCATTACACACAGACTTTGTAACTGACCACATACACACCTCTCGGCAGCTGCTCCCAGCCAGTGACTGATGGGATAGCGGACTGTGGCTGGAGGACTCTGAACTGTTTCATGGAAACTTCGTTAAGAATCCTCCATTCAGCCTTCTCTTCCTCCTGTCTTCACAGGGGATCAGACTGGCAACGTGATCCCCCAGCCTTCTCCAGCCCTCCCTATTTTCTCTCATACAGACCACTTCTGTCCATAAAATCCTTGCATATTTAATCCTGTCTTAACATCTTCTTCTTGGAGGATCAGGATTAACAAAACATAATATCTCGTGAAGAAATATAACTCGTGGGAATTTCTTGATTAAAACGACTTTTTTGGCAAAACTAAATTTTCAAGCATATCTTCAAGGGTCATGTTTTATGTCCACATTCACCTCCAAAGAATCCAAGTTCTCCTTGTGGATTTTTAAAAATTAGGACAGCAACTAAATACTTCATATCATGATTTCTTTTTAGGTACAATGGCAACAATTTACTAAGCTTATAACTATAGAATTGGTGTAAGTACCTGCAGCAATATGTTTGAAATTCAAAATAATATACATACACATTTGAAGACTCTATTACCAAAGGCCCTTTAATATTTAAACTCTTTGTTCATTCATTTGAACACTATCAAATATTGCACTCTTACTATGTGTTGGATACAAAGTTAGACACTGCAGAGACAGAGATGAATAAAATCTATCTGCCCTCAGGGGTCTTGCCATCTAGTCACACTCCTAAAAACCAACTATCAAGCCCCCTTAACCACAACCTTTCCTTAGTGGCAATCCGACTGGGGAAGGACCACAGACTGACCCCAATGGGGCCTGGTTGCTAACAGACCACTGCTGTGCTTCCCCGGTAACTCCAAGACCATCTGTCTATGTACAGAGCAACTCTACAGTCATAGAGAGCAGCTGCATAACTAAAGCACTGCACACCTGAGCTTTTTCCTTCAAATGCATCAAAATAACCAAATGCATCAAAATGTGGGAAAGAGAGCTTGAGAGCAGGGGGCCGGGGAAGAAATAATAAGCCAGAAGTTAGATCTAGGGTGGCAGAGAGAACAACCTGCCCGTTGGGGTCTGACACAGAAAGAAGTTTGACAAGTCATTAGACATTCTACAAATGCCAAGGGAAAGTACTGGGAAACAGAAGGTCCCAGGAGAAACACTGGAAGAAAATGTAGGCTTGTTTTGTTTTGTTGTTGTTGTTGTTAATTTTATATTTCCCAAGAATCATTCTAGCATGTTTGGGGTATTGTCCTCAAGTTCTTTTTGCCAGCTCATATGACAGCAAAATGCTGAGCTTCCAGATTCCTCAGAGCTCATCAACTCAGAACTTCTTCTGTAAAAAATTGAAAACATGTAAAAGTAAATTCACTTTAGCTAGTTGCCATTATTTCTGAATAAGTCATATTTCTGAATAGATATATTTTATATTGGATATATCAAATATGATCATTTTATGAGCAAAACAAGTTGTTTTAATGTTCTCAAGTCACTACTAATGTGACTTTAGCTCTGTAAAAACACTCCTAAAAAGTAAACATTGCTTATGTTTCAAATTTTGCCAAAACGTCTTTTCTTTCCCAGCTTAGTATTTTTACAGAAATTCTATTATTTTGTACAGGACCACTTATGGAAAAAGCAAGCCATTGTGAATGGCAAGGGTCCAAGGAGTAGGAAAAGCTCAATAAAACTAAACAGAATCCTGAGAAGCCCTGAAGTTCCCTGAAGAGAGACTGTCATATACCTGTTTTGTGGCTCCCCACAACTCCGGGGAGGAATCTAGATGCCCGGATTCCCTTGAATTCAATGGATGGAGGATGGAGAGCTGAGTGGATAAGAACAAGGAAAGGGGACAGAGAGAGCTGGGTTGAGGGACAAGGCCACGTTAGAGCACTTATTATTGGAGGAAAACTGAAAGGAAGGGTCCTAGAGCCTAGGAACCTGATGACCTTAAAGCCAGCAAGAAAATACACAGCAGATTGCCTTTGTCTTAAAAAATAAACAGTTGGAAGAGGCAGACACCTGAACTAATGAAAACTGGTTTCTTATGACTTGCTGTTAGGAAATGAAAATAGCTCACATACATTCATGGTAGATACAGATGTCTAGGAAATGAATTAATTGCAAGTTAGCCCTGAGGGTCACTATGACATCACTGAAGGTGGAGTGTGCAGTAGGCACACACACATTGGGACACTCCACTCTGACAAGTCCTTTCTCCTCGCTAAGGAGCAGCTTTCCCAGACTTGTGCTCATGTGGTCCTGGCCCAGGGCTTCAGTCTGACTTTGCGTCGCATCTGCCTTAGGATTGAAAGAGAAACTATCTGAATTCTGTGGCAAGCTGAATTCTGGAGGGCACTGCTCAGCTGGGCCAGGAAGCTGAGGCATGTTGAAGGTGAAAGGCAAGGCTGAGAGCTCAAACATCACCTTCTCTATCAAGCTAGTCAGAAGGAAGCTTTTCTTTCCTCAGACTTGAGCAGTTTGTGCATCCCTTTTCTCATTTCTCCTAATTAGCTTGCGTTCATTATTTTTGAGCTTGCCCTTTCTCTCTGAAAAGACCCCAAGTTTCCTGAAGGCAGTATCCACTTGCTTCACTCGTCCCCTGGCCCACAGTGGGTGTTCATCAAATGTTTGCTGAAAGGAATCAATGGCGGACAGAAGAGTGGGATGTGTCATGGCAGTATTTACATCTACTGTCTCTATTTCCCTATCACAAACTCTCTCCTCCTGGGTTGTTTTCTCTCTCTCTCTCCCCACTGAAATCTCCCTTAGAAAGGTTAGAAAACACTCCCAGGCAGCTAAATCAGAACGCTTCTAATCTTTGCCACGCTTCTGTGTGTCTTCAACATACATTATGACCTTCCTTCATTATTTTAGCGATATCTCACTCTCTTGGCTTCTGTTGCCTTCCTTCCTCTTGGATCATTCATTCGCAGTCTTCTTTGCCATCTCCTTTTTCAGTATTAGCTAAAAACCATCCAGAAACATCAACTTTAATCAATTTGAGAAAATTTTATTGAGCACCTATTATGGGCCAGGTATTACGTTCATGTCCTTGAAAAGAGAATTGGCTCATCTGACTTTAGTTGCTGCCCCCATTAGAATGTGCTGAACCTGGATGCCAAGAGGGGACAAGCTCTTCTTGCCCAGTAAATGTGTTGCTGGCAGAAAGGGGACCCACACTGTGGTTCAAGAAACAGGATGACTTGGTACTCTAACATTTCTTTTAAAAAAATTCTTTTAATGTTTATTTTTGAAAGAGACAGAGACAGAGACAGAGAGAGACAGAGCATGAGTGGGGGAGGGGCAGAGAGAGGGGGAGACACAGAATCTGAAGCAGAGTCCAGGCTATTAGCTGTCAGCACAGAGCCTGATGCGGGGCTTGAACTCATAAACCATGAGATCATGATCTGAGCCGAAGTTGGTCACTTAGCCTACTGAGCCACCCAGGTGCCCCAGTACTGTAACATTTCTAAATCATGGTTTCTGCCTCCTTTCTTTATTGTCTTCCCCCTTAACTACTCTTCCCCCGCTGGATACTACCTACCTACATGCTATTCTTCTTACAAAATTGCCACCCTCCAGTCCCTTTTCCCACTTTTCAGGTTAAATTCCATTTGAAAAAATTCCATTTCAGTGAAAACCTCTTTACAACAAGTAAGTGATTTCCAAATCCCAAAGCATTGCTGAAATGACCCTTTCTTCTGATGACATTTCCTGATTCTCACCAAAAAAAATTGCTTTCTAATTTTGCAAGCCATTTCCTCTGTAATTCTTTCTCAATTCAGTACAACAACCATTGCAGACATCTCCCATAGGAAAGTCTGTGTGCAGTAAACAAGTAACAACACTACAGAGTTTCTGCCCTATAGAGGCTCCCTCTTTGGCAAAGGGAGTAAGACCAAGTCCAGAGAAAGAGTCAGTTCTTCTGCCTAACATTTCCACCTGCCTCCAGAATAAGTGCTCCCCATTGAGAAGCCAAATCTTTTCTAAAAGAGTTGAAATATAACCCCCTCTCCCCCAACTACACAATTTCTTGAAGAGCCAGGATGAGATCCCCCTCTCCAAGGCAGCACCTATGTGAACAGGATCCAAACAGCTGGCTCCTCTGACTCCAAAATCAAGCTTAGTTCTCTGCTGCTGCCTCCAAAGAATGGCTCTGGTCTTTCCCTGCAGACCAGGAGAGCACTTGGGGACCTCCCTGTGCTTGACTTTGGGCCAACCCGAAGCTTTCCAGGATGCACAGCACCTGGATGAATGGGTGGAGAAGAGAAAGGAACAAAGATGGAGCCCAGAGGCATTCTAGGGTCCATAAAGAGTGTCTCCAACTTTTTCTCAAATGGCTTGAATTTGGCAAATCCCAAAATACTCTTTGCCAAGAACTTTTTTGCCTTAATTTCTTAAACCCATGTGAATTTCAAAGGAAATTTGGTCCGTATGTTTCTGATTCATTTACACTTAACTCATCACAAAGTTGTTGTGAAATAGCCATTTGATGTCCAAGAAGCCTTTAGAAGTCCTTTCCTACGCCTTTTCTCCCTTGCCAACGCTAAATACAATTCCAATCCAGAATCTCTTCAAGTTGGATCTAAACTCAGAACTGAAAGAGAACTCTTGTCTTGATAAAACATTCTTGTCAGCAAGTAGATGATTTAAACCCATGGGAAGCAGAATTCCCTGAAGCTCCTGAAACTTCCTCCAATTCAGGGCTAGTTTTCTCCTTTCTGAACTCATGTTAGATCAAAAGCAAAAATGTTGAGATATGAATGGACATTGCACCAGGCTCCACTTCAACCTCAGCAGAAACCCCACGGAGAACAGTTGCTCCAACGTTTGCTAACGGATATTTCAGCCTCAAGTCTTCAGGACAGTCACTTCAGGTGTCACTTCTGAGTATTGAACTTTTGCAGCCACAAGAGACTTTGATGTCTCCAAATTCACCCACTCATATCGAACACGCAAAGTAGCCCGGCCATGAGTTGTAAAAGGCCAGGACTAAAGTAGGTCTCCACTTACCTCATACACAATATAATTCAAACATAAGCCAAATTCAACCTGATAGAGTTTAGGAGGAAAGGAGGTATCAGAGCTGTGATTTCCAGCTGGTCTTTTGGTGTGGGCATTGTGATGTCGGTTTCAGTATCAAATACTAGAAAGGAGACACATGGGGATCTGGATAGGTCTTCATAATTGCTCAGGGCTCTGTGTACACGGGTGAACTCGGAAACCTCAGGCATCCTAGGGAAAGTAGGCATTGCCTGCCAGCTTGGAGAGGAAAGTGAGGAGGAAGTACCGTAGGCACTTCTTGGCTGGGTGTTCCCTCAGGCCTAAGTGCTGCCTCAGCATCCTCATCTTCCTTCCTGCCGGTGAGTTCCAGAAGAACAAAGACTCTTCAGATCCTGTGAGATCAAGACTGGGTCACTGCGGGAGAAGAAATCCCTCCCAAACAATCCCCTCCTTCACCCCTGTGCTACCCACTCCATCTTTTCTTATTTCCTGCTTATTCTAAAATCATTTTCTTAAGCATTTTTAAACAATATTTGCATTTAATCATCTGAAAAAATATCCTTTATAGCAGCCTCAGAGCTCTTTCAAATACCCCTCCACGAATCTAAACATAACTTGAACCATTTCAAACAACTCCCTCTTGGCTCAGTAAAGTTGCCATGTTTTTTCCCCTTATTTTAAATTGTGCAAACAATTAGACATTTTGAAAACGGCATACATCAAGTAAGGCAAGTCAGGTTTTAATTACTTTAAAACATTTATAATCCCTGCTGTCAGAATCAGCCTTCTCCCTTTGGGCACATAACATTCAAGCAATGTTGTGATATCTTTCTGGTTTGACCTAAATATCTATTTACTTTATTGAGCCAATACAAAGCCTGATAGGTCAAAAATTAGGCACGGGTGGTTAAAGAATAAATACCTGCTACAAGATGCCAGAGTTAAGAGGAATTGTAAAATTAAATGCATCTTTAGAGGTTTGTAACTAAGTTCACATTTGTATTTAAATACCAAATAATCTTCCAATTTTTATGCATAGTTTTCAGTCCTTGTAACAAAAACATGATGTCGCACTCATGCTGTGAGCACTGTGCTCGGTTTCCTTGTTTACATTCACAGCTGTAAACACAGTCTTATCCAGGCTTGCTTGGAAGCAAATTTCCCATTGTTTCCTGCACTCACCATGTTGAGAGATTTCTAGAATTTTTCTTCACATTCTCATTCTTTATGCATTGGCCCATAGGTGCCTAAGCTTTTCAGGATTAGACCACACTTCCAGCTACCCAAATCCTCATGCAGGCTTACCATTTCTTCATTTTAACCCCTCTCAGATTTCAAAACTAAGTTGTACATAGAAAACTGTGCCAAGTAAAAAAAAATAATAATAAAAAATAAAAAAATAAAAATAAAAAAAAAAGAAAACTGTGCCAAGTATTTGGTAAACGTCATATATGCAAGTGCCTTCACTTTAGTCCTACTCCATACTGTATGCCATCTTCTCAGCTACCTAAACCCCGTCCATCTTCCCAGGCAGAGCTCAGCTCTCTCCAATGTCACCAGAGCCACCCTGGCAACTCCAGAGAGAGGGATTTTTTACATAGAATTTTCAGCTCTCTTAATTGCCAAAACAAAAGGGACCCTGCTTTAAACAGTATTGGCTTTAAACAGTATTAAAACAGGCTTCACTGAATTGATCAGAAAAAGGCTGAAAGAGGTTATTGAAGAAGAGACACAAAGGAAAGAAGTGAGAAATAGGTGATCATTGGAAGGAACTCAGAGAAAAGGGGAGACAATATTGAAAAGCAAATACCAGCAAAAAACCATCAAATATATTAAATACAAACAGGGAAAACAATGTGAATGGGAAGCGAAAATAATTAAATTCAGAGTGGTTCTGCCTGTGTAGAAATGTGTATTCCAGAAATAAAATTCCCCAGATGCACATTTTTGTTACCAACTAATAATTACATTGTGGAATTAAAGTGCTCTCTCTTTCTCTCTGTCTCTCTCTCTCTCTCTCTCTCTCCTGATTTGCTACCCTCCTAAGCAAGATGATGTCACTGAGTGTGCCCTATGGCTGAGAACAGTAGCTAGCAATGTGCACCACCCCCTATCCCCAAACTCCAGGTACGGGGTAGACTCTCCCTCCTTGGAGCATTGAGTCACTAATCATCACAACTGCTAAAATCTCACCCATTACTTCACAGACATCACTAAGGTGGGCTCCCTCTTCAAGTCCCAGCCATGGTCAGCAGGCAAGAGGGCACTAGCATTCCAGAATCTACAGCCCATCTCTGCACAAGCTCTTGCCACGAAGTTCTCAAGCACTGGGTCTAGGATTTACAGAAAAGGTAAAAGCCCCTGCCCCTTTGTTGCCTCTCCATATTCCACCCAGATGGGGTCCTCTGCCAGGGATCACATGTTGCCTATCTGGCAAGTACATAAGAGCCTTTCTCTCTGTCCCCTGAATGATCATATCTTTAAAAATAAAGGAGGCAGCTGTCCCCTTTGCACTGTACTCCACTGATTCAGATTTTATTATAGGCTTTGTGTTTCTGGCTCTTTCTTTTGACAGAGGGCTATTTTTCTGATTATCCTTCCACTTATATCTCTTTGTTTCTAAAACACAAGAACTACTTTTATACTTCTATTTTATTCTTTGTCACTCTCTAGAATAGATAAAAATATACTCCTGAGGTTCTGGTACTGAAACAAATATCCAAAATTTTGTAGTCTCTGAACTCAACAAGAGATTTTTTCTGTATGTGGAGTATTTTTAGGGCTAAGGATAATACATATGCTTTTCTAATTTTTAAAGCCAGAATGATGCTGTTGAGGTGGTGAGGGACAGGCAAGAGGTTCTCCTCCTTTGAGGCATTGTCGGCCTTGCATAATGTTGTTGCACTTCATAAATGCAAAGAACCCAAAGAAAACTCCAGAAAGCACAAGTGACGCTTTACTTTTACATTGAAAGAAAAGTAATTTTTACAATGTTGAGATGAGACAACCAAAGATCCTTGAGTGACTTGTCAGCCAAAGAATGAATAAATAATATCTAATACACTTGAATATGTTTTAGGACATTTTTTAAAAGTTATGCATTCAGTGTAACCTATTAACCAGAAAATCCTGTTCCCTGGCCATCCTGTATGAAGAAAAAGGAGTCACATACAATATTCAAACTAGCAGAGAGGTGAAACCCTAAGTAGGGCAGCCCAAGCCAAAACCCTAGTTTTTTGGGGAAACTGAGTGAAAAAATAATAGAAAGGAAGCAAACTGAAGAGTGGGAGAAGGGTGACCGGGAGCTGTAGTAAAAATTGGAAACGGATAAGAACAGCAGCAGGGTGTCTCTGGGACTTTCTATGGTCTCCTGAAAGCCATGGGCAGCTCTTGTGAAAAGTGCACATGCACACAACATTTTGCAAACAATGTCAAGGAGCTCAGAGATCCCTCAGAATCTTCTATGGCACTCCCTATAAATGATAACATAAACATCTTAAGCCTACTGTATTATGGAATCAAGATATTCGGGAAGCAGGAAACTGGTTTAAAACAAAGACAACTGTACCATCCAAAACAAAATTATTTCCGAAGATTATTTTGTTTCAATGAAGGGAGATGGGTCTGCTATGAAACCCTGTGCTAACCCCAGGCATAAATAGCCCTCTATCTCATTTCATTTTCTTCAGAGACAGTCTTTTGAGGATAAGGCCATTCTTCAAAGTTTTTAAATGTGAATATCATCTTAAACTTTTTTGATGCCTCTAACTCAATAATTTCATATGGTAATAAAAATAATTTGTGTTTAAGTGCTCTCCAAGGATCCTGTTCCAAGCGCTGCAATTCCTTTCGTTTGGCCTAGAGCCTTGGTGACATTTCTCTGTTAAGGGTCTCCCATGGGTTCCATCTGGATCATTTGAGTCTCTGGATAATTAGCATTTACTTTATGTTGAGTCAGTTTCTAGTTCCATCATTGCTGTGTCAGAGGTGGAGCCAGATGCCAAGTTTACTTGGGGGATTGAGACTTCAACATTTCCGACTCTTGTGCCAGAGGGAGCTACCTTCTAAGGGAACACATTCCAATAAGAGCAATCAAACTATGGAAAAATGTTCAGCCTCACTCGTAATTAAGGATCTGTAAGTCAAACCAGTAATAACCTACTACTCGACAGCATATTTGAGAGATAAAAACACAACATGATTCGCAAGGGCTGGTGCCACTGCACTGTGGTACGTTGCTTACCAGATTGAAGCATATTTTAGTAACACATAGGAAGAACAGTAAAAATACTTCTTCCTTTTGACCCAGAAATTCCATCTTTGGGAAAACTTGAAAGGAGGGAGAGAGGAGAAAGGACATAAATCAGATTGTTTCCAGCAGTATCACGGGTACTATGGAAACAAGAAACAGCCTAAACACTCAGTAATAAGCAATTGGTTATCTAATTATGGTTAGTCCACAGGGGACATTGTGGTCTACACTGACCATAATAATTCTACCCCCAGGCCAGTAATTGGCTTATAAAATGGCCATAGGACTCGACTCTGGCCATTAAGATGAGAGGAACAGTTTTCTCAGGAGTTCTGGGGAAAGGTATCTCTGCTTAAGTAAAAGAAACAGGAAGAGACAATTCATCCTCTGATCCTGGGCATGGTGCTGGATGTGGTCCCTGGAACTGCTGCAGCCATCTTCAGACACACCTGAGGGGGAAATGAATCTGGAGGAGAACACACCAGAGAAATGGAAAAACCGGAGTCCTTGATGACAACACTGAGTTACTAAATCAATCAACCCAGAGCTGCAACTTCCATTGCATCTGAAATATTCCACATCTATGAAATACTAAACTTTCTTACAACTTAAGCCAGTCGGAGTTGAGTTTTTCTGTAACTTGCTGCCAAAGAATGTGATAGGATCAAAATTAATTTAATCTTGCATGGCCATCATAACAGCGATGACTAATGTAAACCTATGGAAGTATTTGTCAATAATCTTAAAGAAAATGGGGGCGCCTGTGTGGCTCAGTTGGTCGAGCGCCCGACTTCAGCTCAGGTCATGATCTCACGGTTCGTAGGTTCGAGTCCTGCGTTGAGCTCTTTGCTGACAGCTCAGTCTGGAGCCTGGAGCCTGCTTTGGAGGCTGTGTCTCCCTAGCTCTCTGCCCCTCCCGCACTCATGCTCTGTGTCTCTCTGTCTGTCAAAAATAAATAAACATTAAAAAAATACTAAAAGGGGCGCTTGGGTGGCTCAGTCGTTAAGCGGCCGACTTCGGCTCAGGTCATGATCTCACGGTCTGTGAGTTCGAGCCCCGCATCGGGCTCTGTGCTGACGGCTCAGAGCCTGGAGCCTGTTTCGGATTCTGTGTCTCCCTCTCTCTGACCCTCCCCTGTTCATGCTCTGTCTCTCCCTGTCTCAAAAATAAATAAAAATGTTAAAAAAAATTTTAAAAAAATATTAAAAAATAAAGAAGACCGTAAAATCCCCAAAGTACCTCCAATATAATTATAACTGCCTAAAAATCATGAGTGTATCTATATGTATACATAAAGAATAGTATTAACAAAAATAGTTATATCAGAGTTAAGGACATTAAGAGTAAATCATAAAATATTTTAAAGTTTTTAATTGATAGTATTTTAAGTGTCGCCTGCTACAATTTTTCTTCACATCATTTCTCAACATGGTGAAAAACTTTAGGCTAAGGGGCACCTGATTCATCCCAATTTCAAGCACAGTTGCCAGAATATTTTTGATTTTAAATAAATCAGGACGAATTAGGTTCTGTTGCACCAACCACCGAAATCTTAATGCCTTACAACAACAAAGATTTATTTCTTGCTTAGGCTACAAGTCCATTGGGGTTGGATGGAGCAGTGAGATAGCTTTGCTCATCAGAGTCACTCAGAGACTCCAACTGACAGAGCAGACACGATTCCAACCGTTGATTGTCACCATGCCAGAGGTTAAACAACAACAACAAACCCAAAAAAGAGACGCAAATTGCACACAGGGTTTTAATGCTTCTGCCACATTATTTCCACTCACATTTCATTAGCCCAGATAGGTCACATGGCCATGCCCAAGTTCAAAGGAAGAGGGAAAGTGCAATTCTCCCATGTGGCTGGAAGCCCCAAGTATTTGGAAAATAGTCTTAATGACTACCACAGGGTTACAACAAATGGCTGTTAGATGCATGACACCATTACGTGTACATGATGTAGACTTAAAAAAAACAAAACCCAGAGGTAAGGGAAAGATGAAGCGTATAGGTAGTAAAATTAGTATATTGAGACACAAAACATTTCCTCACATGTTTTAAATACATGCTCAACTTCACTCAGCAATTGCTTCTGCAGGTTCATATGGCTGCATAAAACATGTGGTGCAAGTCTCAGCATATTATAAGTATAGTGGAGACTTTTATATCATTCCTCAAGTGCTACTATCAAAGACCACCAGACAGAAAATAGATTAATTATTACATAATATCTCCTGTGCAACATCTGCACGCATCACCAAAAGCAGCAAATGATGAATCTGCCTGATAGGACATACCTAACACTTTTCTCTACTCCCTGCTACCTTTCTGCACTTTTGGAAGTTTTTAACATCCTGGTCTCAGATCAGGCATAAATTCTGAATTGTGAGACCGAAAGTCTACTTACCATGGTTCATTCCTCATCTCCTTTTTCTCTTCTTCCCTTACCTAACTTCATTCTCCCAAACTGCACTCTGGATTCCCCAGATCTGAGCACACTTTTCTTTTCCCATTGCCAAACTATGACCCACCCACAATTAACTGTTGTTCTTCCTCAGATGCTTTCTCTAACAGCCCCTAAAACCCATTGGGCATCATAGGCTTCTTTTAGTCCAAACTCTCAACCTGAACACTAGGTTCTCTCCTCCTTGTCATGGGAGGAACAGGTGGGGTTCCTTCCCAGGGGATTCTGTCTCTGAGACAGGTCTGGGAGCATATTCCCAGGAGCAGGATGGCCAGGCCAGGATAGACTGGGGAGATGGATTAGCTGCTGAATGGATGGGAAAGGATGGGTTTTACTATCCCCCTTTTGGCCTATTCTTCATCATTTTATGAGTGTGTGTGTGTGTGTGTGTGTGTGTAGTAAAATCATTTATATGTAGTAAGATTTTACATATAATATAATATATATATTTACATATATATATTATATTATATATATTATATGTATAATCTTACCTTTCCCCGACTATAGCAGCAAGGAATTTTTAAATTATAAGTACCAGAAACCTTCACTTAAACTGCATTTAAAAAAAAAAGAATTTATTTATTGGGTCATAAAACATTCAAAGGTAGGGCTGGTTCTACACAAAGCTTAATCCAGGGGCTCAAATGATGTCATCAGGATGTGATTTCTCTGCCCTCCTTTCTCAATTCTGGTCTTTGGCAGATTTTCCCTCAAGAGTGGAGGAAGGATGCTTGGAGCTCCGTGGGTCACTTCTAGTTCTCGGCAGACCAAGCAAAAAACAGAGCTTCACACACTGTCCAAGACATGTGCCTCCCCTGATCAATCCATCAGTAACAGGCCCAGAATACTGAATATGCAGATGGAATGAGGCCAGACAGGCTTGGTCCTGGTGGGAGGGTGGGGTCATGTCTCCCCAACCCAAGGTGGGGGAAGAGAGGGAGGCAATGTTATGGACAGGTAATGTTATAGACAGGTTATAGGAAAAAGATCAAAAGGATGCCAATAATCTTGACACAGCTGCTCATGCTGCCTTTCTTTAGACTCTGCTCATTACCTTTGCTCCCTTTAAAAGTGAACTTTCTTTTGTTTCAGGAGGGTTAGTGGGAGATGGTCTTGTTGTTTAGTAACAGCAATGGCTTCATGTGTTGTTCCTCCTAAAGCCACATTTGTATTTAAAAAAAATTTTTCAGCATAGGAGACTCTTAAAAACTGAGAACAAACTGAGGGTTGATGGGGGGTGGGAGGGAGGGGAGGGTGGGTGATGGGTTTTGAGGAGGGCACCTTTTGGGATGAGCACTGGGTGTTGTATGGAAACCAATTTGACAATAAACTTCATATATTGAAAAAAAATAAAATGAAAAACAAAAATAAATAAAGAAATAAATAAATAATTTTTTTCAATGTTTATTTTTGAGAAAGAGTGTGAGTGGGGGAAGGAGAGAGAGACAGAGAGGGAGACACAGAATCGGAAGCAGGTTCCAGGCCTCTGAGCCATCAGCACAGAGCCCGATGCAGGGCTCAACCCACAAACTGTGAAATCATGACCTGAGCCGAAGTTGGATGCTCAACCGACTGAGCCACCCAGGCACCCCAATCTGTTTTAATGGGGAGCTCCTGAAGACCCAGTGGATCAGAAGAAAGAGCCCTAGCCTGGTCTTCTAAACACCTAGTATCCGGTCTCAGCTCAAAGACCTCAAATAACTCACTTCATGGACTTGATTTTTAATTCACAAATAAAGGGAAATGAATTATATGATCCCCAAAGGCCCATCATCTCTGGATGCTACGATTTTATTCTATGACATTGGGATAGCATTGCAAAAGTTACTTGCTTAATGTTCCATAGCTGACAAAAGGTATCCACATACCCTTCGGATTCCAAGTGAGAGGCTCTTTCCAGTACATCACGGTTGCCATGCTAGCATTGTAGAAATACAAAAAAGGAGGGAGATGCCACATCTACTGGATTTGAGGGGGAAGGGAGAAGGAGGAGGCACAGAGACACCACCACATTTTTTAGGTCGTTAACAGAGATGGCATTAAAATTGGCACATAAAATTCTGGCTATTTTCTGATTCATGTAGTGGACACGTTTGATTTTAGATATATCTGGATAATGGTGGTCATGGGATAACGATGTAGAATGTCCAGGAGACCAGTGAAGTGGAATTGCAGCTTGGCGGCTATGACAGGGCTAGGAATGTGAACACCTCAATGGATTGAATGGAGAGCATGATAGAACTTAGAAGGGTGACTGAGAGAATTGGGGGCAGTGAACTCAGGTGAACCAGAAAGTTCTGTCTCACAGAACTTAGCAGCACAGGGAGAGGACAAGGGCTTGGGAGTGGGGAAGACTTGGAGAAACGTGAAGGGAGCTTAGAAACACAGTTAGTGAATCAACATTTCACTAATCAACATTAGTGAATCAACATTTGGGTTTTTAAATTTTCCCAGCTCAGCTGATGTTAGGTGGTGTTAGGTTGTACAGATTGCCCCTCCATAAGCATGTTAGAACTCAATGTCAAGGCAACGAGACAGAAAACTAGAGCAAACTTCACAGAATGTAAATGAAGTGGGCTTTTGCATTTATTTTGGTCCCCCAGGGCTTTCTCAGGAGACTTTTAATCCCTCAAGGGCCAGGATCTCGTCATGAACTCCTCTTTAACTCTTCTCTTGCTTGGAGAAATGTTGTGGGGCCCAGGAGATCCAGACTCAACCAAAGTAAGGGACTATCTCCTAGACAAACCCTCCAGGAGAAAGGAATTATTAGGGGTGGGCAGAATCTCTTCCTCAAGAGAAAAACATTCATTTCCACAGACTTACACGCAGTATAAAAAGGCAATGTGGCATGATCACAAAGGGAATTATAATTTCTTGCTTTATATCAAAATAAAGCTGGGGCAAAAACTATTATCTCACTTCTTATGTAAAGTATGCCATTTGGGAGGAAGCTAGGCCCACTGCTGAAACAGTCTGCAAAACACAAGCCTCTGAATGGCTTTTTCTCAAAGAAACGGAAGAGACAGAATGGACACTTGCTGAGGGGGCAGGAGGCCCCTCTGGGCTGCCCTGGGCCTGTTAACACCCAGCCCTTTGCCCAAGAACCTTTGGCTGTGCTTTGTGCTGCCACCTAGTGGAAGTAGTTGGTAATTCCAAATGCTTGGGACCTGCCAGGAAAGGAAAACTTCCTGCTTCCCAATTAAAAAAAAAAAAAAGAAAAAAGAAAACATCAGCCAGAAAAGACTGTCCGGTCCGGAGTATCCGTAGCGCAGCAGCAACCAGCCTCCTGACAGCTGCAAACACATCCCTTGTTAGTCCGCTCTGTAGGCCTGTGAGGCCCAGAAACACTCCTCATGCTGAGCGTTGGAGAAACAAGGCAGGCTCTGCAGAGGACAGCAGGTGAATCCCTGACCCCTCAGAGACATGTCCTTTGCTGTGGTTTCAACCCTGGCAGTAAAACTCTCTCTTTTTTTTTTTTTTCTCTCCCGGATCTGGGCTTTGTTATGCTGCAGCCCTTTTCAGCTCAGGACTCGGTGATGAAACAATCAGTGACCACTCAGTAGGCAAAACACACCCTCCTTCACTTCGGGGGGGAAGAGATGTGACATGTTAATGAGATACAGCCCAAGTCTCTTCCCCATTGCATCCCATGCTTCTGCACAGACGGTCAAATGCTAACAGGAGGCCAGGGAAAGCCGCTGCGTGCCCGGTGCTGGCTGACTCTAATTGAGGTAGGCATCAGCACGGGCGGGAGACCTGCTTCTAGCTGCTGTCAGGGTGGAGCCTTTCATGTCTCTCTCCTGTAGTTGGCTTCTTTGGTGAAGTATCTTGAGGGCAAATCAGCTTGTTGGCTCAGCCAGGTATCAGTTTAGAGATGGCCTGTTCTCCTTGTTGCCAGGGCCACCTCACTGCTGCAGACCAGCTCCCTCACTAGGGGTGTATGGCAGAGAAAACAGAAGGACCTCTGCAGCTGGTCATCGAGCATGTCAAGAGACAGGATTAACAGATGGTTAGAAGACGGGAACCAACGGTTATTCCAGTTTCAGGCGGGACCCTCAGATATGTTTTCCCTGCTGAACAGAAATGTTCCATCACTTACTTAAATAATTTCACGGAGACAGCTTTGAGACGGAAAAATGAAGAAAAAAACCCATGTGAATTCCATATAATATTGCCAAAGGCAGCGCACTATCTATTGTTTTAAGGAATAACTGACTTTTAAAAACCTCCATTCGATTTATAAATCAAAATCATTTTTCCCTTGAGAACAATCCAGAAAGAGTAAAATATTCAAAGCACCAAACTTTCAAAAGACCTGTTGGATTTAAAGATTCTATCCAAGAAAATAACCCTGGATTACTTAAATGGCCATGCAGCTCTTCAAGGCTCAGATGAAAGACACCATCAAAGTACAGAGTGTTATTAATAACCCTTGGTGTCCAGCCATCTCCTTCCCCTGCTCTTTTGGGCAAGCATCCGCCTCGTTCTATTTTGTCGTTTTATTTCCTTATGTAGTTTTCTGACATCTGCTCTCAGGCTCTCGGAGATGATGGGGAATTCTGCTTAGAGATGGAGCCACACAAGAAGGGGAAGGTAAGGCAGAATCTCTGTAACCGGATGACCCCATTAAAGGATTCTGGAGAACTACAAACACAGCATCCCCCGCCCCCAACCACCACTGGACTGGACGCCAGCAAGACACATCACAGAGTTACTCCTCTAACAAATGTATAAACAGAATAGCCACCCTATGAAGAAGATTCTGTTTATTGTGCTGAATCAGACACTGTGCCTTCTGGTTGAAACTGACCTTGTCAGTGAGTTGCCTGTCATCCCCTCAGACCCCTCTACCACATTGGCCAAGACATACCTTCCGGTTTGTGTCCACTCTCCACAGCCAGCACCTGTGTCACTCATCGAAGGGCTGTTCTCAGGTGCCCACTTTGCCCGCTTTGTAAGTCAGGAGCCTCGGATGTGATGGGTCTCTCACCTCAGGTAGCCCTTAAGCAGTAACAGGCAGGTGCGAGGGCGTCAGTACTCTCGCTCCCTTGGTGCTCGTGGAAACTACTCCGATGGGTAAACTATGTGATCTTCAGTGCTTCCCTGCAAGGCTGAGCCAAAGTTACTGCTGTGGTTTTAAAATATGTCCATAAATTCTTTGACACTCCTCCCTTCAAAACATGGAGCCTAATTCCCTTTCCCTTAAATGCAGGCCAGACAGTGACTTGCTTCCAAAGAATAGAAGATGAGGGAAGTTATGCTAGGTGACATCCAAGACTGAGTCATAAAAGGACTGGCTCCTGCCTGGCTCTCTCTCTTGGACTCTGCACTTGGGAGACACCCACGTCGTGAGGACAGTGGCCTCCCACCACCAGCCAGCACCCACTCACCAGCCGTGTGAGTCAGCTGCCTCACAAGGCATCCTCCCACCCCAGATGAACCTTCAAGGGATGCAGCCCCTGAGGACATCGTGCTCGCAAGCATGTGAGAGACCCTGAGCCAGCGCTGCCTGGCCATGCCTCTCCTGACATCCTGACCCACTTAAACTCTGAGGGAATATAAATGTATATTTGAGGCAATTTGTTACACAGAAATATAGAAAGGATAGGGTTTCTCTCCAGGGGCCTTTGGTCAACACTGTGCCCTTGCTAGTCTCTTACCCCTCTAATCGTGCTTTCCTTTCCCCTGTAGGTTTTCCCTGGGAGCATGTCCTAATAAATCCCTTTCACAAGAATCCTCCTCTCAGAACTGGTCAAAATTTCTCATAGAACAATTCCAATTCAGGGTCCTTTTTCCCAGCCCAAGTTCTTTTCTACCCTGAAAGAATCCTCTTTTCTAGTCTGGTTCTACCCTCTTTCTATAACTATCTTCATTCCCTTCCTTTGCCTCGCAGACCTTTGCAACACCGCTTTCCTCAGCTCATGGACCTCAGCGGGGCAGGAGGCTGAGGTGATGAAACCAGGTAAAAGGGGAGAAGGCCCTTACACCCACCAGCTGGTGACATGAACATTTAACCACCTTGGCAGAGAGGCCCCACCGCGCTCCTGCATCGTCAAAGTGCCCTGTGGGGGCCACTGATCTGCCGGCAGGATGGAGGGATTCCCCTGCTTCCCTGCTGTGACCTGGGTGGTGGGAGAAGCTGCAGGTGCTCAGCCCACATCGGAGGCAGGCAGAAGTCCGTGTTCAGATGGAGTGCTTTCCTGGGCATTTTGCAAAGCAACCTTGTGAAGCAATGTCAGCTCCTTTTACAAATAAGCTTAAGGGGGAACATAGGTTCTACAAAGTCCATCCTCAGTCCATCTCTCTCCATGAAGGAAAAAACAAAGACACAAATAATCTTGGGCTATTTGTAGCACAGAAACTCATGGCCTTGGGAAGCAATACCACTGTACTATAGACTATGCCTAACTGTTGGACACAGCAGACACCCACTGCCGGAGACCAACAAGCATGAAACACACATGGACAATTCACGCGAATATTGTCTGAGACAGAGAGAGAGTGCCATTCCCTAGATATGCTTCACATAGGAGACTGTTACTCAGATTGAGCCAGTTTTTAAATCCCTGAAATATGTGAAAAATTAATTTTTATTCTTTCCTTTATATGATCATTTGCCTGCACTGTGTCTAAACTTATTTTTCTACTCTCAATGAAGAAATAAATAATCTGCTAAGTGAATTGATAGGATAGAAAGTTTGTAGGGAGCATAGCTGATCTATTTATAAGAAAAAAGCTTTCAAGAAATTTTAACACATTTAGAGGTTCCTGCGTGGCTCAGTCTGTTAAGCGTCCAACTTTGGCTCAGGTCATGATCTCACAGTTCATGGGTTCGAGCCCCACATTGGCCTCTATCAGGGCAGAGCCTGCTTTGGATCCTCTGTCCCCACCACCCCTCCCAGACCCCCTTGCTCCTCCCCTGCTCACACTGTCTCAAAAATAAACATTAAATATATATATATATATATATATATATATATATATATATAAAGAAATTTTAACATATTTATATTTTATTTGTAAAATGTAGTTTCAGGAGGAAAGAACACTGTTAACAATTGTCCAAGCATACATACAAATGTCCAACACATTTGGCCAATATGTATTTTAAGTAAATTTTTATCTTTTTCAAAGTTCCATTTTTTTTCCCCCTCCAGGATATTGTATTAGTTTGGGAGGGCTGCAGATGAACAAAGTACCTCAGACCAGCCTAAACAGGTATTTATTTCCTCACAGTTCTGGACGCTAGAAGTCCAAGATCAAGTTGTCAGAGGTGAGGCCTCTCTCCTTGGCTTGCTGATGGCCATCTTTTCCCCGTGTCTTCACATGGGCTTCCTTCTGTACCTCTGTGACTTAATCTCCTCTTCTTAAAAGGACAGCAATCCTATTGGATTAGGGCCCACCCTAACAACCCCATTTAACCTTAGTTATCTCTTTAAAGACAGAGTTTGTATTCATTCGAACTAGCTTTCCCTCTAGGGAATATATTTTTTTTAATATATTAGATAACTAATATATTAGTTATATTAATATAACTATATTAGGATATACAAGCCCAGTAGCAGGGGGTGGTGGGGAGTGTCATATTTAGAGCGAAAAGAAGAAATACGACCTGTAGAAAATCATGTCTTCATAATCTCTGGAAGTGGAAGGTAGTGGGGGAAGCAAATTTCTGATCTGAAAACACCTCTGGAAATAGTATAAACAGTTCTTTCCTTGGGCTTTCTTCTGACTTCCAATCTCCACGAGGATCTAGGCAACAGCACTGAGCCTTCAACATCACCCTTCTTCTTCATGAAGTGTTTGGATTCACTAACCACGGTGTAGTCAATCCTGTCCCCTATTGGCATGGTGGATGTTTTAGCTACAACACACTGCCACCTTTATGATAAAGGAGGGAAAGCCAACTGTCCTGTAGTAAGGCTCATACAACTAAGCCAGTTTAGAGTGATGGGCAAGGCAGACCTTGAGAAGGAAGTTGGCCCAGGGATGAAGTTTAGAAGTCTCTGGGCACCTCCACCCCAGAAATTCCTGGAACAAAATTTACCAACCATGGGGCTCAGTCTCTGATCAGTTCTAGAGGCAGGTCTCACTTTACCTGAACAGTTTACAAGACAGAGTTGTTGTTGCAAGAGGAATCACCCATTCAGTTAGTTGGTTGATTATTTCTTCATACAACAAATATTTCCCGAGAATTTTCTAGACGTGGGTCATTTGCTATGTATGAAAGACCCAGAGGGAAACAAGACACAGCCACTAGTAGAGTCCAGTTAAGAGTCCAATTAAGATAATTATTTTTATGGGGCATCTAAAAGAACACTTCACAAAGTTCTGCAGACTTTGTCCTCACAAAGTTCCTTCCTCTCTGGGAAGGAACACATACAAAAATGTTCTACCCTTAGGGAATCATGGCCCTCCAATAAAATCAAAGTGTCAACAGGGATGATCCATTCTGGAGATTCCAGGGGATAATCTGTCCCTTGCCTCTTCCAGCTACTAGAGGTTGTTAACATTCCTTGGCTCGTAGGGACATCATTCCAGTCTCCATTTCCATTGTCATCCTTGTGTTTACATTTAGGGCCCACTCAGATAATGTAAGATGATCTTCCCATTTCAAAATCCTTAACTTAATCATATTTGTAAAGTTCCTTTTGCCATGTAAGGCAACATATTCACAGGTTCCTAGAATTAGGACATGGGAGTCCTTGGAGAGCCATACTGTACTGTCCTCCCCTCTTCTGTCTCACCAATTTCTTCACTCACAAGCCAGGAGGCTCTCTTCTTAGGCATCTAGTGTTGGTCCTCTTGTTCTTTTCATTAGAAGTTCCAGATACAAAATCAAGAAGAGAAGTCTCTACTAGGCAGAAAAGGGCTGCAATGATTGATCCATAAAGTTGAGCCTCTAGCAAAAATGGGGCAAGTTGACTTTTAACCTGGATACTTTTGGAATCTTTCCCCAAACGAGACATCAGCTTGTTTGCCAGCTTCAGGGACTGAGCCAACTTGTAGTCCCACAATGAAGAACACATATGTCCAACCATGCTGACAGATTCTACAACACTTCACCCACAACCCGTCCTTCAAGCCCCTCAGAACTCAGGGGGAAGAAAACTAGGCACAACTAGAGTAGCAGCCATTTTCTTTGGTGCAGATATGATGGAAATGCTGTGGGCTTTTTTTTTAAATCAGTTTTATTCATCTGAGGACAGGACACAGATGCATCAGTATGCTTCCTGATCCACAAGTGATATCCAGACCAAGGAATGTATAAAGTTGTATGGTGGAAGCTGAAAATATCCAGACTTGTGAAAAACACAGAACAGGAAGGTCAAACTCCCTCTGGAGATGATGAGAGAGATAGTAAAAACTTGAATTTTGACACGGGTGAGCACACATGGGCATGTGTGCACACACACACACACACACACGCACACGCACACACACAAAATACTGCACAGAGAGGGAAACCACCAATGTGATAAGAACTGTGAAGTCTGAAGAGTCTCTGGTGGTAGAAGGGAGCCAGATACCAACTGATAATGTTGCCAAACCAGTAGACTATGTAGGAAGACATGACTAGATGCATCAACAAGAGGCCTGGCTGGAGAAGGTCCCACAGGAGGTGTGGGACATATTAGTGCTTTGAACTCAAGGGATCAGAATTTTTTTTAACAAGCTTTAAAAAACAAGACGAAAGACATCATATGGTAAGGTGCTAGGCTCCTATTGTTTCTGGGCTTCAGTCCTAAAAATCAGGGCCAAAGGGAAGAATTAAGTGTGGTTTAACACGCACATACAAACACATATGCACTGATTTATATATATATATATATATATATATATATATATATATATATATATA